>NC_071506.1:99462367-99474867 GCF_027887155.1 Malaclemys terrapin pileata
TAGATATGATTTGGAAAAGTAGAATAATTAAAACAGGCTAACAATTGTGCAATTAATAAAATTACATACATAAGGTTAGGAAGGTCTCAGTATGACAGTTTTCAAGTTTAATTTGATAAATGCGACTGCAAACTTGAAAAAACAAAACTACTGTATGAATTTATGAGGCTTCCTCATGCAAAAGCTAGTTTTCTCTTGTATGTGTGGAGAGATAATTAGCCATTCCTAGTGTTTTACAAGCTCTGGCATATATGTGCTTTAAACTTAGTAGCTTCCTACTCCACCGCTCGGTTTTTCAGTCCTTATTCAGTCAAAAATCCCAGAAAGGTCAATGAGAGTTTTGCCTGAGTAAAGGATTATAGGATTTGCCCCCATAGTTTGTAATTTTTTTAATGTGTAATGTGCCTTTTCTTTTTCTTGTGGCCATAACTTTTTATATCATCCCAAGTACAAGAAAAAAACTGATTGGACCTCCAGGAAGTGCCCTGATGTTAATCAGGCTAGTGTGCAAGACAGAAAAGCTGATAGTCAGAAATTGCTCTTTAAACTAAGACAGACTGTCAGTCTTTAGGAATGGTGGGGAATGGCCTATTTATGTAATCAGATACTAAAGCTGGGAAGAAGCTGTCAGGCACATTCTTGTTGTGTAAGCAGCAGGCAAACTGTGCTTTATCTGACAGACAGTGTGTAAATCTGTCCATGCAAAAATCCAAATGTTTAGTTTGCTTCTAGTCACTGTAATAATCTGCTTATTTTCTTGTGCTAGAGCGATGACATCACTTAGCAGAATGCACCACAGACAGGAGTCCCAGATAAGGCTCTGTAACTGTCAGTCATTCACTCCTTGATTGGCAAGGAGATAAATAGGAATTTACTGCAGGTTTGCTTCCAGCTAAAAGAGCAGACAACACCTTAGGATAACTATATGAAGAGGATGAAGTGTATTTAGCATGCTCAACCTATACCTTGGGAAAATGGATAGAATAACTTCTTTCAAATTTCAGTATTTTAGTATATTAATAACAGCTACTGAATAGAATACTTTAAAGGCAAATTGCATGGATTGGCTGACAAAATAAGCAAAGTAATACAAAAACAACCATATGTAATTATGTGTTTTTTAAAACAATTTTTGAAAATACAAGTACTTGTTTCAGTATCACCATAATTGAGAATGGGGTTAGTGTCTTTCTTTAGTTAAAATCAAGGTAATATCATAGCATTTTCTGATATTTTGTCAAACTGAACCTTGTCCTGGAAAATAGCCTGTTCTAGAGTTGGAAAATGATTGACTATATAGCAGTTAAACCATGGTAATTGATTCAAAAATGATTACAGACTTTGTATATTGCTGATTTATTTACTCTGTGGTCAATAACTAGGCAGACCATGGTCTAACCCTGAACAAATGAAAAATCTTTGCTATGGAGATGCAGTAACCTGGATACATTATTTTTGTAAATGTTTTGTATACTACCTAAAAAAAAACTAGTTACTTTAAAAAGAAAACTGCAATATAATAGGAAATCTATTCTAATCTTCTAATTACATCTAATCTTCTAGATCTTCTAAGTGCCTCTAATTCCAAAGGAGAGTAAAAATATATTTTAATACTGAATATGTCCAAAATATAATTTAATAACAATAATAAACTGCCAGAATGAAAACCCATCTCTTTTGACAATCTGATGGTATGGGATGAAACACTGAAAATGCAAATATTTCTTTAAAGAAAGACATAGGCATCTAGAGTTGTTGTAATTCAGTAACATCAGTTTTAAAATGTTGTTTTTTAAAGGTCAATGCTTCAAATTAATCATTTTTTAAAATAATAATGAAATTTACCTTACAAAAGCATTGAAAGTCTGCCTATCCTGAGTGTAAGGCTTTTAAAGGAATATTCTTAGTTAAATTAGCCCCCAGTTCAGCAAAAGGTAAAACATCCTAGAAGGTTGACCTAGTAGAGGAACATATCTGGCAGTGGGATACATTTCTGTATATCAAGCCAATTATTCTTGTTCTTATTGGTCCTAAAATGATAGGCACCATAAATGAGCATTAGTTAAAAGGATACTTTTTTGTGCAAACGTGTTATGAGCTTTTGGGGTTACGTTTAGACTGAAAAATACATTTTTTTAAATTTTAAGTGTGCCCTAAGAATCACAACCTCAGATGATTGTATCTTAATTAAAAATACATATATACTTCAGTGAGACTTCTCCCCTGCTAACTAGTAAAGAGGAAGAGCACAGTAATGGAGCACTCTCCGTGTGCTGAAACAACTAAAGGTCTTGTTTAATTTCAAAGGGTTAACCTTTAGAAGAAAGCTTCTGCTAGTACCATAGTGATGGACTCTATATAAAAAGCACAGTGATAGATGCTATATAAAAATCTTTGAACTTTTGAGTTGCTGGATACAAATATGCAATTTCAATGTTTTTTTTAAATCCAGTTTCTCATCAGTTTGTGAGATGTAATTTAGAAATTTTATTTTTTTATTGTTTTAAAATGTACCATTGTTGGCATTTTACTTTTGATGAACTATGTATGATTTATATTATCACAGTATACTCAGATCATCACCTTGTATTAATATAGCATTTTAAAAAGAAGCATGATCTAGAAAAGTCCATGTTGTAGCAAGATTGGCATTGTTGCATCATTAGCATAATACTTCCATCTTCTTACATTATAATTATGTGGCATTTCTGTATATTGTAGTAGTACACTTACAGCAGTCATACATCAACATCTTCTCACTATATTGAGACTACATCATTATCACAAGTAGTAATATTAAAGCACCCTGCACCAAGTGATGTAGCATTGAAGGTACATCACAATGAAGTCAAAGTAAAATCTTATTCAAATTAACTTTTAAAGGGGCACTGATGGGTGATCTACATTTTATAAAAATCATTATGAAACCTATGATCAGTATCACCATTTCCATTCTTTTTTTTTTAGACATTTTTAATTTGAATTTAAACATTCCCATGCAGTGTTTGCAACCCAGATTCTAAAGCATTGGGCTAGTTCATGAAAACAAGAATGTTGAACAGACTAAAATATCAAATAAACAAAAGTGAAATTGACTAATTTATTTTCATCATTCAAAGTAAGTGAAATACAGTAAGTAAACAAATAGTTAAGTGGTGAAAAGTAAATGAAATTTTAAAAGTTTAGTTTTTAATAAACTAAGATGTTATTAATAATACAGCTAAGAAAAAATGTTTACCTTACCATGTCTCCTTAAACAAAGTTATTTTGCTGTAACTATAGCCACATCACACAGGGCCGGAGCCAATGAATATGGAACTTAATAGAGTCTCATTGACTTCAGTTGAAGTTGGATTGGGCCAATAATTAAAATATCACATTATAGTAAAATAATTTGTGAGTGCTGTAATATCACACTTAGAAAAATTGCATTCATAACCATTTGATTCAAATTGAGTTTGTCTTATAATCTCACCTTAGTAAAATTATACAGCATTGCTGCCGCATGACTGCAATAAAAAAAACCCATGGCACCGAGTCTCAGAGGGGCTTAGGGGGCTTGGGCTGCAGAGCTAAAAATTGTAGTGTAGACATTCGGGCTCAGGCTGGAGCCTGGGATCTGAGACCCACCCCATCACCGGGTTTCAGAGCCCGGGCTCCCAGCCAAGCCTGAATGTCTTTGGACTGCAATTTTTAGCCCCGCAGCCTGAGTCAGCTGACCTGGGCCAGTCATGGCTGTGCTGTGCATTTTTTATTGCAATGGAGATGTATCCTTATCATGACACTGCATTGAAGTCACACACAGTAGCAGTTACTGTTTGGTAATGCCTCATGAGAATTTTCAGCTGTAAAGTTATTCATCTAAATACAATGCAAAATAAATACATAGAAATATAAAAAATTAGACTAATTTTAGAAGCCACCTGTAGATGTAAAATCCATGCTCACTGCAACCTTTGAGGAGGTCTTTGTCCAGCTACCTGGAAAAAAGGGGTGTTGCCCTTTTAAGGGCTTCTTACAACAAGGTGGGGATTAGGGGACAAGTTTACAGGGATGGCCAGGAAGGGCAGGAAGCATTTGGGGCCAAGTCAGGAAAAGTCGGTGCATTTTCTTTCCTGGTAACTGGAAGAGTGGGTGTTTGTACCCCATGCAGCCCTGGAGAGGGCCTCCTTTACTGGGATTGGGCTTGCAGCACTCACCCACTCATGAATTTGGCAAAAGGACCAGGTTCCTTCTTGATCCTCTGTGGGCATTATGCTAGTTGCCTTTTTTCTTTGGGGTGGGGTGGGGAGGGGGACTAGGAAGGATTTTTTTCATTCACTGCTAAGGCAAAGTGGGTTTTTTCACCTTCCCCACAGCAAATCTGGCACCTGGTGGGATGCAGTAGAGTGGGTTAGGTTATAATGACATAACTTAGTATGCAAAACTTGTGACAGATGTCCATTGCAGGTACTCTGTATGGAAGCGTTATGATTATTGGATAAAATGGATTGGAAAAGGATTTGAGGGAAAGCATCCCTTAAGGGAGCTGAGTAAGGGGGGATTGGGGCTCTTACGTCTCGTACAGTGGGGTGCCAACCCCCCTTTTAAGGGGGCTGAGGAGGGTGGGGTGGAGCTCCTATGTCTGGAACAGCAAGGAGCCAACCCCTCTTGTTTTATAGTCCCCTTTCGTTTCATGTGATGAGAGGGTGATGGGGTCCCAGCATCAGTGTTGCTGGGACCTGCTTCGGAGTTATATGGAAACGATTAAGGAAAGGATGAATACATGCACTGTACAATTTGTTGCTAGATGGGTATTCCCAGATATTTTAATTAAATAAAGTTGTGGCCTAATTAAACCACATCCATTGCCTTCTTACCCATTTGCTTGTTTATATTTTATAAAGAAGGCCTGAAAAGTGAATTTTTTGTTTTTGTTTGTGTTTTTCCCAATTTGTTGTTTCATGTCCTTTCTTTCTTCCCTTTTTTAACACATTAATAATTCAGGTGTGTCTCTTGGATGACTAGAGAGATCTAATAAATTCATGACATCAACAGTACAAAGAAAGTGACATCTAATTGAGGGAGAGGGAAAGCCTTTTGGTCCTCCCTGGGTAATGACTACCACTTTGACCTCTCTCCCACAAGTGCTAAAACCTGGTCTGCCTCTCTCGACCTCTTCCAAGATAAGCCATTTATCCCACTGAGTTGTGAAACCCTTCCAGTCCCAGATGAGTTCTGCAGCTGATGGAAATGTGCCTTAGTTCCCATACATCTTACTTTGCAAAACTGAGGGTGTGGCCTGATTGTCAATATCATAAAAAGAATGGCACTTCCATCATCTATGACCACATAAAAACAGATGTTTCTCAGTGCTTGAAATCTTTATAGGAATTTTCAAAGCTTATTTCAGCTGTAAATATAAACTGAAAACATAAACAACAAAAAATAACCTCTTCTTTCTCCTTGATGTTGGCAAATGTAGTGTGCTTGACACCAAGCTTGTTAAAAATATATGGCATAGTATAGTTTCTCTGATACTCTGATACCATACCACTCTGCTGTTTTACAAGCCTAGGCCTGTCACAGATTAAAGCTTTGTTGGATGGAATAAAGATGGCAATAAATATATGTCTCTGATGTCATTATGACCTAAATTAAAACTGTTGTCATATGTTAACAAAAAAAAACAAAAAAAACCAGAACACTGTTCTTCATCATATTTAAATAATCTTGCTTCAAAAATATTTTTTTCTGTAAAGATTTTGTTAAAGATGGAATTTACTGGAGGAAGGGCAGTTTAATAGCTTAGATTTTATTGTATAGGAACTTGCAATAGATATCCCTGACATCTATCATTGTTCATTCTAGACTGTAGATACAGCCAAACAGTAGATGACACTAACACCATGGAAAAGATACAAAAATAATAACTGTCAAGCCTCTGGTGACTAATTGTGCAAAGAAATGCTGTCCATCTCCAGCTGTTAATATAAACAGAACCAACAGAGAGGGGTTTAATTTGTTAAAAATAGTAGATACCTTTTGAACATGGAATAGTCAGAATCCAGCAAGAAAGAGGATTATTTTGTTACCTCTATGTGGTAACATTTATTTGTCAGCAATATAATCGATTATATAGACCACAAATTCAAGCTAATGTTGGAGGCAAGACTTTTCATGGGAAACCTTTCTGCTTAAGGGTTGAATCCTGAAGTTCATACTCAGTGAAACCCTTATTTAGTGGCCTGCTCTTGCAAGCAAGAGCATTAATAATTTTATTGATGAGATTAGCTCCAAAGAAATCAACTCCTTGAATTTGTCAGAGTCTTACTTGAGAAGGACTGTAGGATTTGGATCTCAGTGAATAAATTCCCTTGCTTAACAAGCTCAGCTCTTGTGGATTGATTAAATTGCCTACTGGGATCCCAAAGAAGTTTGTTTGAATATGAGTCAGACGGATGCCCAAGGTATTTTATATTCCACTGTCATCTAGAAGTGAGGTAATAAACATAGCTGCTGGACTGCTGGATTTCTAAATAAATAAATCCTTTTGATAGCAAAGATCAAGAACAATGTTGGGAGGTAAAATCAACTCCGACTTTCCCACTGGGGAAGAGCCCATAGTATAAAGATGACCATAGCCCCAAGCTAAATTATTTGATCAGTATGATCTCCCCCGGAATTCCAGAAAGGATATTGAAGTGAATTCCTGGCCGCCTCCAAAGCTTTTCTGTGGAATGGTAAAAATAAAACCCAACACTATTTCTTGATACATTACTGGTTTAAACTAGTTGGTTTTTAACATATAGCAATATTTGCCCTGGCAGACAGCCTAGAAGTGTGAATCCCACTTAGTAACTCTTTTGAAGCAACCTTTTTAACATACACCTGTTGCTTCCTAAGATACTTTCAACTTTTCTTCCCTAAGACAGAATGAATTCTGTTAACCAGAGCAACTAGATGCCATGGTTACAGGCTTCCAGAACCTTATAGTTTGAATCTTGATCTTCCAAACCCCATTATGACTTAATTTCTTTCTCAAGATTAGGAGAGCCCTATGGATTTGGTATAAATGTGTGGAGCACAATATTCACCTCCTAAAGAAAAACAACAACAAATTATCATGTCTTAATACAACAAGGGAGGATAAAGTTGTCTGCAGTTGTCAGCTAAGATCATGCTAGATTCTAATGGCAACAACAGATGAGTCTCTTCGAAGTATAATATGATGTTGATGGCTTTTATACAGTCAGGTCTTCTTGAACTTGATTGTTTTGCACAACTACATTGAATACTTACTAGTGTTTTGGGATTCCTATTCAGTCTGATTAAAACAATGGATTTCAAAGCCATCAAACACATTATTTGCGAGATTATCATTAATCATCATTCTCTTTAAAATCATATTGAGTAATTTGGGGCCAACTAACCATCTGATTAAAACAGCCAAAGAAGTGCAAGTGGGCAGGTGGAGGATTTGAGTCACAAGTTAGGCTTTGCCACCTATGATGGACATCAGTTGATATATGTAATGGAAACTGTGAGAAAGTAACTCTTTATGGCATTATTCCAATAGACTGAATTACCCAAGAGGTTCCCTATTCCAACCCTACGTTCTAGCATTCTCTGATACATAAGGTAAAGAAAAAGTAGTGTTCAAGTGAAACTGTAAGCTTTATTGGTATAAAGGGGTTTTAATCATTAATATTGTACACAGATATTCAATGTTTTTCTACGTTATATATTTGTACTAGTAAAAACTCCTAGAACAGTGTTAATGAAACATACCTTCATGGGCATTAAATATTAGGATATGACACTATTTTAAGTGATTGTATATTATAAAAAGCTCTGTTGTCAGATTAATGTTATAAAATTGACAGAATATTATAACACCAGAGGAGAAGATAAATTATAAACTTTCCATTTTGCCGTAATGCAATGGTAGGAATGATGGGGTTAGGGTTATTGGTGGCATCATATCTTTCAATTGGCCCATAAGCCTGTGGCCAATACATAAAATAGTCTGTGCTCCACTTTCATTTATAACCTAGTTGATTATAATTGTTTAATGTTTTAAAAATTAAAAAATGTATGTTTAAAGTGTGATTCTATTCTGAAAAGTGACTGTATAAAAATAGTACCTACTTACTCAGCAGATCCTCTCCCTATGTATTTTCAGAGTCATAAATGACAAAAAATAAGCTTTTACTACATTTTACCTCTATTAAAACAGCAGAGCCAAAAAAACTGTAAGATAGTAAAGGGTATTATCTTCTTGCTCATGTTATGCCTCTGCAAACCTATGGGCCAGAATCTTTGCTCATGTAAATCAGTGTATCTGGGATCTGGTCCTATGAGTTGGGATACATAAATTTGAAATGTAAAGTCATATTGCATGGGTGTAACAGAGGGCAGAATCTGATTAGTGGAGCCAGAAAGAACAGTTTGATTTGAAGACCCCAGGTTGAAGACCTCAGGCTGGCAGTTACGAAAATGATCAATTTACTTGGAAATGGAACAAATTTGAGAGACAATAAATGCAGAACTCAACTATGCCATTTTCTGAAATTCACTTTTCAAAGTAGACCCACTGTTATGTAGTTTGCCTCTCTGTTTCCACCCTCTATGAGTGGATACAACTCACCCTGCCCCTTTCTGTAGGAATGTAGTCCATCACCCCTGCATTACTGCTCACTTTCCCAAGGGGTAGTCCTTTTTGAAAACACCAGACTACAATCTTCACATGCAGAAACTAGCAATGTGCCTCAGTTGAGTAATTTATGTGAAAAACTGTATGTATTAAACAGTCCCTTGTCAGTCTTTTGTTAGCAACAAAATTGTAATGTGGTGAATTTTTGTTTTAAAATTTATCCAGATATATCATTAGATAGCAGAGGGTAACAGCTTCTTAATGATACATTACAACAAATAAGGGTAACAATTTGGTTTTAAAAATGTAGAAATGTACTTCCTGTTTTAAATTGAATTTGGAACTCCGGATGATAGGTGCCAGGCTCACAGCCCTATTCCGTTAGTCCACAGAATAGGTACAGTACAGCACAATGTAGTGGCCCAGTTAAATATATTGCACAAAGAGAGTACAGTGTGTAGCATTGCTCATTTGCCTCAGCTACTATAATACATTTAGGGGCAAGGGAGTAGATCATTTCCCATTCCCATCCATTCCTTGGCATGTGTTCCAAGAACCTCTTGGTGCCAGCTGGTGGAGAGCACTGGGGCATGTGGAATTTTATGGGGATCTTCAGGGTTAGGTATATGCATAATAGTTCATTAAAGGGTAGCATATGAAATCTCTAGTAAGAGCCAATAGTCCACTTGTCATCATAATGCAAAATGCATGGATGGATAGTATTAGGGGAGTTATATGTCTGTACTGAAAATTATGTTCTTGAGGCAGGTTACCAGGAGGTGACATGTCTCAGGTTCCTTTCAAGCAGGAGTGCTTATCTCTCTTTCTGGGCCCGTGTGTATGTCTCATGATGGATGACTATTTGCATTATGAGCCAGATGCTAATCAAGAGATTGTGAAATTTTCGTGAGTGGAGATTTATGGAAATAAAAAAAGATCCCATTGTGCTGTTTATTTCTGAGTGTATCTGAGGGTGCAGGGGTGCATTCTGTATCTTCACTAGGGAGACAGGCTTAATAGCATGTTTGTCTTAAGTACAGAGGATCACAACCAAGCCTGGCTGTAAAGCGCTGGAAGGATTTTGGGTGAGCGTTGCACTATAAGACATGAAAGTATATAGTTAAGTAAGCCTACGTTCTCAAATGTGTGCTATGATTTTTATATGTAACCACTTGTTTCTAATACTTTTACTTGCTATCACTTGAATCTCTATACTTTGCTAAATACACATTTACTTGTTTTCATTATAAACAATCTTAGGTGCTGCGTGTTAAGCAGAGTGGTGAGGTGAGATGTAACTGGTAAGCTGGGATACACTGTTTCTTTGGAAGCTGTGAATCTGTGAATATGGCCTGGTGAGTGTTCAGTGGAACTAGATACTCCAGGGAGAGTCTCGTAAGACTCGGGGGTTGGACAGTGCTTAGCACTAACCTGTAGAGAAAGAGCGAGGCCTCCATAGGTCTAGAGGGGAGTGCTTATGTTGCCTGTGGTCGGTAGAGTTGGGAACTGATCCACAGCAGGCACAGACAAGGTTTCCTCATGCTAATGTGCCTCACAACCCTGGGTGTCCCTGGGAAGCATCACAACGTATCTGTTGAAATTAGAGCAAAGGTGCTATTTGTGATGGTAATTTTTGTGTTGTAGACATGTTCACTGTAATGATATCACCAAATCATTCTGCGCAGGCAACTTATAGTATATATTACAATTACTATTGTGGCTGGGCTAAACTGGTGAAAAATCATTTGTGAAATTTATGGAGAGGGGGGTTGGCCTGTTAATTCAGAATCATTTTCAAGTCTTGGAAATTTAGCTTTTGATCAGATTTTTGCAGATTGGCATATCAAATCAGGTACTAGTATGAAAACACATGCTTCCAAAAATCTGTTCATTTGCAATTTTGTACCAAAATACCTTGTCAGCCATCGTTAGCAATTGTGGATTGTTGAAGGAGACAGATTATAGGGAGAGCTTGTAGCTACGACTAAAGTTTAGGTTTCCTAACACTTTATAAGACCCTGCTTTTAGTGCTATAATTATGCCAAACTTAATCTTTTGGGGAGGGGAGGGAATAGGTAGAAGCAAAGGGGATTGGCAGGGACTGGAGCCAGAGTGGGGGCCTACTCGGGTGGGAGACGTGGAGACAGGGACAGGAGCCAGGAGGGTTTATAACTTCCAGAGCACACTTCCCTTCCAGAATCTGGAATCGAACCCAGGATTCCCGAGTCTGTTATCAGCAAAGAGCTGGGAAACTCACTGCAAAGTGTGCGTCTCCCCACCACTGCCCTCCACTAGTTGGGCTGGCTCACATAAAGAGTAACAGCTACTACTGCCATCAGTAAGTCTGTTAGCTTTCTTTTTCCTGTTTGCTTTTTTAAAAAATTCAGTTATTTTTTTAGCTGTAATATCCTATGTTAAAAGAATGTTGAGGTTGCAGTGTCAAGAGCTCAAAAGTTAGGAAATGGCAGAATTAAGGTTACCCATGCAAACTTAATTCGGCCTCCTGATGTGTATGAATTATAATATGATCTGTAATTACATGATCTCATACTGGTTTTTCCATGGGACCCCTTTTTCATTCAGTGCACAGAATGAATGGTGTTCAGAGAATAAATCAGGATTGTATAGTGAATGAGGCTGTTGTCTGTAGGATCTTTCCAACTTTGGCAACAAATGGAGGGATCCTACAGACAATGTGCTTCCTCACTACACAGCCCTGATTCATCCCTAGAACCGGTCCCTCCTGTGCACTGAATAAATCAGATATCCTGTGGAAAAAATAGTATGTGATTGTGTAATTTCTGACTGTATCATAAGGCATATGCCCAAGCTGAATGAAAGCTACATGGGCAACCTTTGTCATTTCTTAACTTTTATGGCCTTAACTTTGCAACCTTGGCATTTTTAACATAGTTTTTTGTATGTAATAGTACAGTCTATATTCATCAGGTCAGTTAGGGACCCAACTGATTAGGGATGCATGCACTCTGGTTCCACCTCCAGAAGTGGCCTGGGGATCAGACTAGGCTCTACATATTTGGAAAAACAAAGAAACACGCCAACAAACAAAGAAACACAGTCAGTGGTCTGAACAGCCGCCACCTGAAGGGCACCAGCTTTGTTTTCCAGTTATCCTCTGAGTGGGAGCAGATGGTGGCCCAATGAGAGCAGCTTCTTGTGATTGTGGGACAGCTTTATATCTCTGGCATTGGAGTAAAACTGTGACTTCTCATAAGGGACACGGGTTCTTCTCTACATCCAGAGAGTGGTATCTGCCTCATTTGCTTGTGGGGATGGAGTTAATCCACACAAACACCTCCTACAACTGTTTTGTCAGTAGTTGGTTTCCACTTCTGGCCCAGCTGCTGGCCCTGTTATATTTTTCTTCTCTTGCTTCTGCTTTATCTATAGGGTCATGGCAGCTGCCGCAAGAGAAGCCAGTGAGGTGGAGGAGTGCCTTTAAATGAGAATTCTAGGCAGCAGGAGTAAAGGAATTAATTTTTAAGCTGAGACTATGATGTTGTATGGCATCAAAATGTTCCCCAAGATGCCACAGTTTTATTGCAATCCAAAGCAAATAAAAGAAAACCTCTGAGTTAAAATAGACAACACCTGAGCATGCTAATGAAAATCTTACTCCTGATGATTGGGAACTCAAAAAATGTAGAGACTGGATACTTAGTTCAACCCTCCAGACCATATGGAGAACTTTGCCAGGCAATGTATAGATCCTCCTGCTCTTGGGGGAAGGGAATGACAAAGGCCCTAAAATCCACTGTGCGGCTACAAACTGTGTCTAGAGAATGTGAGATCCTGCTACTTCCTTAGAGAAAATAAGCCAAAATGTCTTCGGCTAACCATTGGG